>NC_056726.1:1356609290-1356639290 GCF_019279795.1 Protopterus annectens
GTATGGTAATCAGGAAAAACTGGCTTTATTTGCATATATTATTATTTTGTACCTGACAAAACTAGAAAAAGACATTACAGTGTTGTGGAACATTTTGAGACAGTTTCATATCTTTTTGGGATACAAAATTAATGAAGCTAAAACAAAAGCAATTGCGGTAAATTATGTACCCACAAATTAACTGGTTCAAGAATACCCACATTTGTGGGGGCATGATGTTGTTGTGTCTTTCTGCTTTTCCTGGTTAGGGGTCGCCACAGCAGAACCAATGAAATAGTTATGAGTATGGATTAAAAATGATTCTAGTGTGGCAGCTAAGGATATGTGGGAAGAGACTAAAAAGATAATACAAAAATTGAGAAAATGGAAGCTTTGTTATATGGATATGGATAGGAAGATGCAAGCAGTTAAAATGTTTTTAGTCTTATATACAAGTCAGGCATATTTTTATCAACCAGAGGAGAAGTTGTGGGTAGCAATTTTTAAAGAGCTGAAGGATTTTATCTGGGAGGTGAAGACGGCAAGAGTCAAGTGGGATAAGCTGATTCTTCTAGTAGAACAGGGCAGACTGGGATTACCCAATCTGAAGGGGTATTTCAGAGCTACACAGTTAAGACTCCTATACATATCACAAGCAGAAAACTATAGTTCAAAGTGGTAAGGGATGATAATGAAACAAGGAGAGAATGGGATTTTGGATGCAGGCCTTTAAGGAGAACAACAATAATCATGCAGAATGTTGTATCCATGAAGTAGCAGAAAGTATTCTAACCACTAAACCAATGTGGGCATGGAGAAAGGAGATTCTGCTGATAGAGCTGACTGCAGTTAAGGATACAGACAATAGGCAAGAGGGGGATGGAACTTATTGCAGAAAACTGGCAAAGGAACCAAGGTATTGGGAGCAAACAACTAGGATGACAGAATGGGAAGATGCCAAGAATTTATTAGAGATTGCCCTCAGGGATTGATATCAGAGTATAGGCAAAGAGAAAGAAATAGGGGGGGGTCCTAAATGAAAGACCAGCACTGGTAGAGTTTTTAATACAATCTAGAAAAGAAGCTGCCATCAAAAAAAGGAATAATTAATAGAGCTTGTAAAGTATTGCATGATAACTATAAGAATCATTCAGAAGAGGTTAGAAAGGATTGAGAAGAGAAACTGGATAAAAAATTCACAAAGAAACCATGGGAGGATATATGTATGTCTGCGAAATATGCAACAAAATCTAGAAGATTTAGGATTTTTGCCTGGAAATGTTTACATAGATATATATTTATACCCCAAGTAGACTCCAGAGAATTTTTTCTCAGGTAGACAATAAATGTTGGAGGTGTGAAGGGGAAGAAAGAGGTAATTGGGAACATATTGGGAGTGCAGTGAGTTAGGTTGGCGGACTTTAAGGATACTCTGCGGGATGCACTGTTGGAGATGCTGGATGGGCAATTTGGTCTGATGAGGGAGGTGATTTTACTGAGTTATGACACAGAATTGGAATTGCCTAGACATGTGTCTAATAATGGTGGCTGCCAAACAAACAATTACTAGAAAATGGAAATCAGAATCTAAACAAACCTATACTGGAAGTTGTGAATATAGTAACAGAGGTAAAACAACTGGAACTGAGATCTTTAGAAAAGGGTAGGAGCAAACTACATAGGAAAAATGGGAATTGTGGGAATAGTACATACAAGGGAGGAATGAGGCCTAAAAGGCAGCAGACTTAAGTGAGCTATGTTATGTTTGAGTGAGAACTATTGGGTAGATTATAAGTGATGCATAATGTTTGCAACTGGGAGTGTGTCAGTAAAGTTTGTGATGTAAAATGCTTGCGACTAGGACTGTGTTGGTGTGGTTTATTTTCATTTATATAAATGTTTGATTGCCTGTGTAGTAAGTGATGGTTTAATGAAGATGTTTCTTGTTTAAAAAAAAAAAGGCAATAATTGAATTTATGTAATATTGCTTAGGTTGTATGCTGTATATATGTGAAGTATAATGCTTATGTTAATATAGTTTGATTACTTTTATATTAATGCAAATGTACGTATGTCACGTGATAATTCAGCAAAGGTGTTTGGAAAAAAAAGGACAGCAGAAAGCTAACAAGAAAGTAAGAAAGAGTGAAAGAGGTAATTAATTACTATTTATGTGTAGTTATACTTAGTATGACTGTTTTTTTATTTTTTTACTTTCCCCAATCAAATGGTATGTGATAGAGCTGACCGATGTGATAAGTTTGTAGAGGAAAGATGAACAAAAGAGATACAAGTTTAGAAAGAAAAGTAAAAAATATCCAATGTGGAGGGTCAAGAAATGGTGAGTTGTAGTTAGGGAGGTGAGTAATAGAGAGGAATATAGAGGGTGAAGGAGTTGGAGGAAAATTAAATTGATGGGGAAAATATTAGCCTTGATTTAGACAAGTACATAGATAGTCAGGGGTTATGAAGAAATTATCTCAAAGATTTTTGAACAGATGACTGTTGGATATTGATTAATTGGTATTGATAGAATAGCATTGGGGTATTATGTTCTATGATTTAACTACTGAGCTGGAGTAGAGCCATCGCCCTATGGATTTTTTTAGGTTGTAGGTCTCAAGGAGGTGTTGCTCTGAGGAGTGAATACAGTGGCTTGGTAGGTAATGTTTGAGAATGGTACTGATTGCTCGACAAGTAAAATGTTTATGTATCATGTTATGAGCAAGGAGAAGTTGATTGATCATGAAGTGTTGAGGGAACTCCAGACATTTCAGAGATTTTTAGGCTGAGCATTGATGAGAGTTATAAAGCTGATTGTCAGCAAATCTAACTACCCTTGTTATATCAGAGCTCATAATTTGCTGTAATGTGGACTGTATATTGGTGAGAATGGGAGAGGTGTATAGCAAAGTTGGAAGGAGGGAGGCATTTGTAAGAAGTAACTCCAGAAGAGTTGGTAAGGAACGTTTTTGATATGATTTTGTATGTGCAGATTAAATTTCAGTTGATTGTCTGTACTGGCACCTAGTAGTTTAGTATGTGGTATAATTAATATTGTAGTGTTGTTGGGAGAGAATATTGTGAAGTTTTTTTTTTAGGTGAGCTTGAGATTTGGGGAAAAATAAGAGTAATTTGTTTTTGTGGGGTTTAGGATAAGTTGGCTTTTGCTGTGCCAGTTCTAAGTTTGAATTGAAGGTGTTTTGGATGATGGGTTGTAAATACAAAAGATTGTTGGATGAATAGATGATAGCAGAATTATCTGCATATTGTATAAGTGTGGATTGTAGGGGGGAGGAATATGGGTCATTTATAAAGATGTTGAAAAGGAGAGGGCTATATATGGAGCCCTGTGGAACTCCTTTATTGACTAGGAGGAAAGGAGACAACCAAGAGAGCCATTTAATTGATTGTTGAGTAGATAGGTAGCTGGAGAACCATTTAAGTATTGTATTGGACAGACTGAGAGCAAACATTTTAGTGATAAGTTTGCAATTTGAAACCATAGCAAAGGCTTTGCAGAGAAGGAGGATATTAGGTTATAGATATCTCTGCTGTTAATGATGCTATCTATAAGGAAACTATGGTGGTTGTGCTGTGGTTAGGGTGAAAGCCATGTTGGGTGGTAATTTAAAATATTTTCTTGGAGTACATATTCTGGTAGTTGCTTTTAGATGCATTTTCAAGTATTTTTGAGAGAGGGGACAAGATGGCAGTGGGCCTGTAATTTTTTATTTCAGTGGAGTTACTCCCCTCCCCTGCTGGAGTTGGATGATGTAAAATTATTTTCAAAAGAGTTGGAACATATGATCCTTGAATAGATCTGTTGATTAAGGTGGAGACTGGATACGCAGTAGACATGGCAGATAACCTACCAACAGAACACTTAAGACTACTGAATAGGGCTTAGCCTTAGTAGTAGTAGTTTTATATAGGAAGTGGGGACAGATTTTAAATTGAAAGTAGGTTTGTTGGAGATGGGAGTTTCAGAAGGACAAGAGTCCGAATTGGTACAATTTGGATAAGGGTAGCAGTAAAGTGTGTAAAATGAGAGTTGAAGCTAGTAGCAGTTTCCAAAAAATTAATAATATAGTAACAAATAACATACAGTGATTCCCTGCTCTGGAATGAATAACTCGAACAGGAGTATCAGATGAGCGCTTTCATTCCCTTTATTATTTACAGTGGAACTTCTTCAGACAAGTTAGTGTGTTACACTTCACCTTTTTATACTGACACAGACCACACAACTTATTAAGTAATTAAAATCCTTAAAGCTGTGAAAGCACATGTGGATATTTAACTGACAATTCTGTTTATAAAACACTTTAAAATATGGTAGTAAAATAAAATAACGCAGAACTCTGGAACTGGTTAATGACAAGCTATCCTCCAATAACAAAGTGCTTATATTTTGTCCTCCTTTAATGATAACAAAGTACTGATGTATCTTTAATTCCTGGAGTTTGTGTGGCATCCAACAGTACCTGCCAGTATGTCTCTCTATTTTCTAAATAGGAAGACCAGTTTCCTCCCCTGTTTCTAGCAACCTTTTCTAATACGCTAAATACAGTTGTTTTTATTACAGCGGTTAGTACTATGTCTGTGTAAGGCATTAGAATGATCTTTTTTTTCACTATATAAACATGTTGGTAAATCCTTTTTCTTAACTGATTCTCAGTTTTTCCTAGGTAGGCTGTGCATGTTACACACAAAGCAACATACACTACTCCCCATAGTCTTAAGACTTTATTATTGTTCCCTGTCACCATGTTGTTAGTTTCATAAATACATCTGCATTGCTTACATGCATTACACTTTTTCATTCTTCCTTGCTGGATGTTGTCATTCATTAAATTGTTAGTCTTCTCGAAAATATTCTTCACGTTCATTCCTTTCCTAAATTCTACCCTAGGAGTTTGTCCTAATCTGTCAGTCAACCCAAATGCTCAAAATACTCCACTCCGATTTCTTTGTATTGTCTGTCTAATACTTGGAGAATGTTGATCAAAAGTTAGCACACAGCAGGTAGTACCAAAAACATCCTTCTTATTTCCAGCAAGATCATTAGCTGGATGTCTTAATAGAGGAGCATATACTGTATTGTAGGTCTGTTCTCTAACACTAAAGTTTCTTGTTTATCTAGCAAAGATGGAGGATAGTTTTTCTCTGTAAACATTTCTTTAATATGAAAAGTTCTTTTTGCTACTCTTCATCTTCCGTTATTAGTCACGAAAGTCTTATTATCTGGCTCCTATTTTTTTTGCCAATATGGGTGGTTACTTTCAAAATGTAGGAAGCTATTTGAATAAGTAGTTTTCCTGTAAATGGATGATTCATAACGATTGTATTCCCTATTTTTATAGATGTGAATGTCCAGATAGTTGCAACTTTCACTTTCCACAGTTTGTGAATGACAAAAATGAGTAGTAGTATTAATATAATCTATAAATTGTGGAATTGTCTGGGTATCCCCTTCCCACAAAATGAGGATATCACTGAAAAACCTATAATATTTATATATAAATTTTCAATATTCTGATTCAAAATCAAATCTAGTTTCCCATAACCACAGTATTATGTTTGCAAACATTGGGGCTGCAGCTGGCCCCATTGCCACCCCCTTAATCTGTTTGAAATATTTGCCTTGGAACCAGATGAAGTTATTTTTCAAGACTAAATCAATTAACATACATAAAACATAATAGAGTCTTTTAGCCCTTCACTTGATGTTGATGGTTCTGTTGTTGGTTCCTTGAAGTTGGTTCTTGTTGTTGCTGTGTCCAAGAAACAGATTTGTTCCTCAGTCTCACTGATCTCCTCGGAAGGGGAGAAAAATCCTGTTGTGAGTTAATCTCTTCTTGTTCATAAAAAAACACTTCTTGTTGGTTCGGTTCTGCAAGGGTCTGTTGTATGACCCTGTCGTCTGTCTCCAAGAAACTCTGTTACCAAAACCGCTATTAGGTAAGGGATTTACCCTTTTTTTCGTAATTAGTTGAATGAAGCCATGAAGATTGGTGGTGCATGAGGGGAAATGTGTAGAAAAGGTTTGACAGTCAATATTGATATCACTAAGTATACTGGTTTTATTTTGGATGTAATTTCATGTCCAGTGTAAGATATTTTCCAGAATATGGAAATTATTTCTTGGGTAATATAAAGAGCAAAGATGCATTTTATGGTTATTTAGTTTGCAGTGAGAGAACAGGAACTCAGCAGAGTGGAAATTTAGTGGAGTGATAGAGGGGGAATGGTAAGGTGGTTTGAGAATAAGATAGCAACACCACATGTTTTTTATTTAATCTGTCAGAACAGATGATATTATAGCCTGGGAGAAGAAATTCAGAGTCTTATGTGTGGTTTGAACCATGTTTCAAAAAGAATGACAACATCAGGGGAGTAGTGGATATCCAGGAGTGAATTTCAATTAGTTTATTCATTAAACTATGAATGTTGATGGAGATGATTTTCTGAGTTTTAGTGAGGTTAGTTTTGTTATTAGTGACATGGGGAGAAGCTGTGAGGGAGTCAGGTCCAGGATTAGGGTGTATATCTCCACATAAAGAGATGTCATTTATGAGAGGATAGACTACTGGTAATTCGGGGTTGGTAGAGCTTGGTTTGTGAGGGTACAGAGATGCATTGAAGAGTCTGGATTTATAAGTGAGATGTGCAGTTAAGGTAAACAAGGCATTGTCAGTGTTATGGGATGGATGAGAGAATGAGAGAGAGAGTGATTGTATTATTGGTGAGATGGTGTTATATCACAAGTGAGGTGTGATAGTGGAAGGAGTAGAGCAGTGGCTAGCTAGATAAAGTGTGTGTTTGCAATACTGTTAAAATAATGAGTGAAAGAGTGTAAAGTAATGGTTTTAGTTGGAAATGTTATGTGCAGTAATTAAAGCAGGATAGTTGTATGGCGATAGGTAGCTAGGGAGAGAGATGGTATAAATATGGAGGGAGTGTAGATAAGTGGTGGTTGTAGTCCTGAGAGGAAGGAGAATAAAGAGAGTACATAGCGCAATATAGTATTTGGTCAAGAAAAATGTGTGTGAAGTGTAGACAATAGAAATTCCAGAAGTGACTAGTGGGGGTGGAGTAAAAATTTGAGTGAGGGTGTGGATACAGGTGTAGCTAGTGATAAGAAGGTAGGAAAGAGGTTGTGATTTCAAGAAAGGAAGATAGAAGAAGAAACTGGTTAGTTTGCAAGGGAAGAGGAGAAGCTAGGAGGGGAGTAGGAGGGATAATTTTAAGTATAAATTTTGAGTAAGGGGGTGGATGGGAATTAGGAATAGGGTAGATGAGTGTATTAAGTCCGAGAATAGTGAAGGAGGCTAAGACATCCTTTGTATTCAGGAAAAAGAGATGTAAAAAAAAAGTTCTGTCTGTGTGGTAAGTGTTCTACCAGCTTCAGGAAAATTTGAAAAATGTTATTTAGACTGATGAGGTGACATTTCAAGAAACTTTTGACTCTGTACTAAGAGGTATTCTAGTTTTATAAAAAAAAAAAAAAAGTACAAGGTTATTTGACTATGCTTGAGAGAGGGGTCTGACGTCCGCTGCTATTATGGAGGTTTGTGTTTATAATAAGTATTGTGGTTTTGAGCAAAGAGACTAGCAGCTGCTGTTACAAGTTGAATAGCTTGGCAGTTGAGGTTGCTATTGCATTCTGCATAGGTATTTCAGTTTTGCAGATTACTTGGTTGTTTGAGCATAAATGGTGAAAGTAAGGTAGCTTGAATTAAAAAAAAAAAAAACATAATGATCACTGGAATAGGAAGGGAAAGAAAAGCTATATTACTTTTAGAAAAGTTAAAGAGAAAATTTTGGTGAAAAGAGGCCAAAGCCTGGTGAGCTTAACAAATTGCACATACATCAATTAAGAAATCAATATGAACAGAAATATTCACAGACAAGATGCCGCACATACATGCTTCCAGTTATAAATTTGAAAATTACCTTACAAACTTACAGAAAAATATAACTCCCCAAATCCCTTGCATTGCTCTCTGTATATGCTAACATTTATTTATTCTCTAAAAAACCCTGTGTGAGAATCTCAAATTTTATATGCCTGTTACTGAAATTTATTCTGTTTACTTTATGTAACTTTATTGTTTTGTGTTGTAATGTAATATGTCTCTCTATATCCACTGAAACTAAGCTTTGTCCAGTAGAATATTCCTGTTTTAATACATTTATTATGCAAATAAACCAAAAATTCACTAATTTTTATTATGCTATATTTCAGCATTGTTACTATATACTTCTGCTTATCTTTGCAGCTGAATTTGCCTTATACTTGGGAGGCCAGCATAGTTTAGTACTGGTAAAATAACGCTATTGTCAAGTCATGTTGAAAATACCATCATTTCACGGCTTCCAAGTGAAATGCAGTTTGCATCTACTTAGCATAAAAAAAGTTCAGTGTCCAGAAAGTGCTGTTGCATGGGGACCCTCTCCTTGTTGTCTGCCCCTCTGGGTTAGTTCAACAGTTGCTTATCCTGTTGTCCAAATGGTGAAAACACTGCTGCAAGAGTCCTCCAAGAAGAAGGGTGGCAGACCTGTGTTGGGCTAGTTCAAGTTCATTAAAGTGCTTGTAACTAAGCACATTTAATATGATTTGTTTCTTTAATCTAAAATAAAATAAATAAAACAAGATACTTAACAAGATATAGATAAGTAAAATTTTAATATTCAGTTGTGATATTTCATGTGCTACTGTAAAGAAATTGCTTTTTTTTGGGTATTTTAAAATTGGCCACGAGTAGGATTCTCACAAAATGTATAGTGCCTTATGAAAAAAAAAAAGGGGGGGGGGCACCAGAGGTCTCTACATGCACTGTTGAAACTTAAAACAGGCCCCATGAAGGAGGTGAACAAGAACAAAGCAGAACAGTAAGAGACCAGGAGTGCCTTCAACAGGGGCTGAGGAGGGATCGACTCTGTAAGGCTAAACATACTAAAGCTTGAACTTTTAAGATAATATAGGACTGGACCAGCAATCGGTGCAGACTTTGGAGCACTGGACACATAGCAATACAAAGGTAACTAGAAGTACCTGTGAGTGCCTGGGCTGCATTTAGTCCATGTCTGTGTTAAGCAACACTTGGTATAGAGAGTTAATGTTATCGAGATGGGAAGAGAGAGAGCATGAACAACCACAGAAAGGTTTTTTGGGGGACAATGAATATTGTGGGAAGTTCTCCTTTAGTGGAAACATGATGGCTTAACAACATTTGACACCTGGTCCCCAAGTGTTAATCTGTTTCCAACACAACACCAAGATTTTTGTGTTCTTACCAGCATAAGTAATATTTTTTAAATAGGGTACCTAGGACCCCTTATCACAGAGTGAATAGCCATGTTGACTGCCTTTTGGCAGTTTCAGCTTCAATTAACCAAGCGCAAATTAATTCCAAGCCTTTACCAAGTGTTTCCACAGTAGATATATCTTAACTGAAGGAGAAGTGAAGACGGATATTGCTGGTATAGTAGTGATGTTGAAGAACTCTTCCCACTAATGAGTTCTCCCAGTGGAAACTTGTACATAAAGAATGATGAAGGACCCAAAATAGGACCATGTGGGACACTGGGTGAAATGTTGTAAGGAGATAAACCTGGATGATATCTATTGAATAGTTCCCAAAAGGCCGGAGTCCAACTCTTTCTTGACAGTACAGAGTAAAACTGGTCCATATGGATCAGTGCTCTATCCTGGTAAACAGAAATAAAAATAAGTACTAGTACTCCGATAATAAGTCCAAAAATATTCTAAAATATTTGTACCTGATAAAGCCAGAAAGGGACACCTCTTTGTTGTGGAACATTTTGAGATAGTTTCAGATCTTTTTGGAGATATAAAATTAATGAAGATAAAACAAAGGCTGTAGCCATAAATTATATACCCACACATGATTTGGTTCAGCAATTCCCTTATTTATGGGGACACAATAAAATGAAGTATTTAGGAGTATGGATTAAAAAGGCTTTTTTATGGGAGCTAAGGATATGTGGGAAGAGACTAAAAAGATAATACAAGAACTGAGAAACTGGAAGCTCTTGTTTATGGATAGCAAGATATAAGCAATGAAAATATTTTGTATTCCCTTTAATTTTATATACAGGTCAGGCATATTTTTATCAATGAGAGGATAAGTTGTGAACAACAATTAGAGTTGGAGAATTTATCTTTGAGGGGAAGAAGGAAAATTTGGATAAGTCGATCCTTCACAGAACAAGGTGGTTTAGGATTACCTGATTTGAAGGGATATGTTAGAACTAGACAGTTATGGCTTATATTTGTAATGTAAGAGGAAGGTTATAATTCAAAGTAGAAAGGAATGATCAAGCATGGGGGAAGTTCAAGAAATAAGAAGAGAATAGGATTTTGGCTGCAGATCCTTAAGGAGAGTAATAACAACCATACAGAATATTATAGTCCTTAAGTAGCAGAAAGTATTCGAAGAGCTAAACCAACATGAGAATGGAGAAAGCAGGCTTTGCCATTAGGGATGACTTCAAGTAGAGGTACAGAAATTAAGCAAGAGGTGGCTGGAATTTACTGTTGAAAACTGCAAAGGAGCCAGGGTATTAGGAGTATGTGTGTGTGCTACACATGCAGACTGTGTTGAAGCTTTATATTTTTTCTTGCTAAATCTTTTCAATCTAATACATTTATCATTTTTTGTATGCTTGTTTGACACTTTATTTTTTATGATCAGTTATTTCATCACAGGCATGATCATGGGTACCTCATTTGCCCCATGCAAATCCCGTCATGAGGTACTTTGATGTCATCTTCATGTATAACCGTAATTTAACAACCATGTGATGGGTTATTTCTGCTGCAGTGATGATTTATTAATCATCTTAAAAGTACGCACCCATTTTTTTCATATTCTCTCTCTAATAAGCTTGGCCTTTTGTTTTACCTGTAGGATATCTTCAGAGTTTATTGATCTATGTGATTAGCTATGTGACAAGGTTTCTACTAAATTATATAGAAATCCAACTGCTTCTAAGTCCATATTACATTTCACAATTGATTACCCTTCTATTGCACTTCTTTAATTCTGTATGTGGAGCTGCTGAGAACCTGTAAGGTGTATAGTCCCTGTCATGGCTTTTGAGTGAAACATATGAAGTGGTTGCAGTGTTTCTTTCAAAGAGACTATGCTCTCCAAACCTCTTGGATATCTAGCCTCCTAGACCTCTAAGAATGTGTATACCAACCTGATAGTATGTCTCTTGTTTTATTTATTCTTTGTTGAGCATGTTAATCCCACTAGTCTAGTGATCTCTTTTCAGGAAGATCAGAGGTGGTATTTGTACTGACTTGGAGAAATTTGGCCAGGGCACCAAGGAACAACTTCTACTCATTTTCAATAAGTGCCATGGATTGTTTGCATCCATCTATGCCACCCCACCTCATGCATATGTTCTTGAAAATAATGGCATTGATACATTATAAAGAATGAAACAAGGTTTATGTTAATGGAAGATGTGTTGCCCATAATGCCCCTAAATTTGCATACAAAATAGCAGAAATAGTTCTGAATATATTGTTGTTGGTTATTTAAAAATTCTGTTACCTAGTATTGCTTTTCCTGCTACTGTTTTTTTTTTCTAGTAAATAGTGCAGTACTTGTGGTTACACCACTGCTACAGTTGCCTGTATCTGTGGCATTCTTTTTGTGACAGCTGGTTATTGTTGCCTCTTGAACTGATTATTTATGCCATCAGGTGCTGCTAAGATTTTGTTTATATAGTGGAAATGAAAAGGAAATTGAAGACCAAGACACAGAAGCTGATGCCTGTTTAAATTTCATGACTCGGATTTCCTAATCCCAAAGATTGAAAAAAAATTATTGAAAATAGTGGAAAAGTGCAAACATCACACATTGATCTTCCAAACTTGACCCTCATCCACGTGGAGTGCACAAGCCCCACAACTGCCCAGACTTCTATACACCAACTCTGAGATTGCCTTACCTTCCAGAAAAGGGAATATTCCAAGAAATTGCAGTTAGTTTATGTAAGTCTGTATTTTAAGTTATTTTATGTTCACATTTTGGAACTCTGCAGTCCAATTCTAAGCACTTTAAACTGTTACCCTACAGGAGCACTTAAGAGACATTACGAATAAAAATTTTCATAGCCTCGTTGCTTTGGATTCTTTTAAAATATTGTGAAGGTTCCCCTTTTAGGTATTTTTCTGTGTTGTGCTACATAAAAACTGACCATGTATATCGGATTATAAATGTCTAAAATATAAACAAGCTGCTTTGATATAAAAGGTCATACTCTGGCTCCTAGGATCCTTAATTCTGATTTAGACTGGAAAATTTTACTTTGACTTCATGTGTTTTGTATATTACCTTTGCCACAATTTTTCTCACTTAATTGTTACTCCCCCCTTCCAATTAATTGTTGTTTTACTATTTGTCCATACTGGTTACTTGTTTTTTTTGTTTGTTCATCAATATTTTTTTGATTGGTTGGTTTGCTACAGTCTTTTTTTTTAATTGTACACTATTCTTCCTAGTATAATCCCTTGAAAGTCTCTGAACAAAGTGCCAGGATGTAATAATGTTTGTTATTGTTCTGTATTTTTATTTATTATTTTGCTTCAACTGATCATATCATAATTCTTGCATTCATCCAGGTCAAGATTTGGCTTGGAGGGGTGCTATGACAAAGGTAAAATTATTGCTTACCAAACAAAAGTGGCGGCCCAGTCAAAAGCAAGTTTCACAACAGTGTCAGGGGTAGAAATAGCAAGTTGGAACACCAAAATAGAGTGTACATCCAAAAAGATAGGTTACAGTGATAACCACCAAAAAAGCCAAACACCATCATAATACTGCAGATGTTTTGAGCTATAGACGTGGATTCCCCATCAACCCAAATATTGAAGTTGACAATAACTAACACATTTAGGGACAAAAGCACTGCATCAGCAAGTAAAATGTCAATGAAGTCTTGAAGGAATGTCATCTCACTAATGGTAGGTAGATGATATTAGATGAGGAACCCAGAGCTTGCTTCTTTCCCCATGACACACTTGAATTTATTGGGTAAAACTGGTAAAATTACCGATGTATTGGGAGAAAATAATTAGAGAGGGAAAGGTAATAGAATGGGAAGAGGTCAAGAATTTATTTGGACTGCAGGATAGAGATTGCCTTCCCTATCGAGGATTGATGTCTAAGTGTAGGCAAAGAGAAAGAAATAGGCGGATCATAAGGGAAAAACCAGCACTGGTAGAGTTGTTAGAAGCTAGAACAGATGCTGCTGTTAAAAAGGAATAATTAGTAGAGCATACAAAATATTGCATAACTATAAGAATCTATCAGAGGAGGTTAGAAAGGATTGGAAAGAGAGACTAGATAAGCAATTCACAAAGAAGCAATGGGCGAATATATGTATGTCTACCAAATATGCAACGAAGTCTAGAAGTTTTGGGATCTTTGCTTGAAAGTGTTTTCTGTAGGTAGATGCAAATGTATAGGTGTGATGGGGAAGGAAGAGGTAACTGGGGGAATATATTTTCTGGGAGTGTAATGAGTTGGCAGACTTTAAAGATTCCCTGAAGATTGCTCTGCCAGAGAAGCTTGGTGAACAAATTGCTGTAACTAGGGAAATTATTTTTTGAGCTATGATACGGAATCAGAATTGCCTAGACATAGTAAGGCCTTGCTAAGTCTAATTATGGTGGCAGCCAAAAAAGCAATTACTAGAAAATGGAAATCAAAGTCTAAACCAACTTTACTAGAAGTAGTGAATATAGTAATAGAGATAAAACAACTGGTCTTGGGATCTTTAGAAAAGTGCAAGAGCAAATTACATAGGAAAAAATGGGAACTGTGGGAACAATACATGCAGAAGAGGAACAAAGCTTAAAAGAAGGCAGGATTTGAATGAGCCAGGTAATATCTGACTAACAACGACTTGCTAGATTGTAAGTGATGTATAATGTTCTGGTTTGTGATGTATAGTATTTGCAACTAAAATTATGTCAGTATAGTTTTTATTTATATGAATGTATGATTGCCTATGTCATACGTGATCATTTAATAAAGATGTTTCCTGTTAAAAAAAAAAAAAAAAAATACCATGCGGAGAACATGTACAGATCAATTTAAGCAAGACTGGAACAAGTACCTGCCCCATCTACTATTTGCATACGGGGGGCGTGCCTCAATATCCACAGTTTGCCATTTGAGTTACTTTATGGTCAGAGGGTAAAGGGACTCCTAGTTCTAATTCATGATGTGTGAGAAGAGGAATCTAGTTCTAGGATTCTCATAGGTTGAATTTCATGACTGTATTTAGGGAACTCATTGGGTTTGTACAGGATCATCTAGTACACATACATCAACAGCAAAAGTTCTGTTTTGTCAAGACAGCAAGAGCCTGAGGACTTGTATTTGGATTGAAGGTAATGGTGCTTATTCTATGTCAGCTGAATAAGCTGCAGACAGCTTGGGAGGATCCTTTCAGTGATGTGAAGAAAGAAGGTGATGTCAGTCATATGTAGTGAAGTTGCCAGGCAGGTGACAAAAACACCAATTCACTCCTCAGTATCTCTGACAGTGCAGTCTGCAGGGAATCTTTAAAGTCTGCCAACTCATTACACTCCCAGAAAATATGTTCCCAGTTGCTTCTTTCTTCCCCATCACACCGCCAACATTTGCCGTCTACCTGAGAAAAAATTTTTTGGAGTTTGTGTAAGGTATAAAAATATCTATTTAAACACTTCCAAGCAGAGATACTAAATGTTCTAGAATTTGTTGCATATTTGGGAGACATACAATTATCCCTCCATTGTTTCTTTCTGCATTGCTTATCCAGTCTTTCTTCCCAATCTTTTCCAACCTTCCCTGATAGATTCGTATATCATGCAATATTTTATATGCTGTACTAATTATTCCTTTCTTAACGGCAACTTCTGTTCTAGATTCTACTAAAAACTCTACCAGTGCTGGTTTTTCATTTTGGACACCCCACATTTCTTTCTCCTTGCGTATAGTCTGATATCAATTCTTGGTAGGGAAAGCAGTCTCTAACTTGCAGTCCAAGTAAGTTCTTGGCGTCTTCCCGTTCTGTTACCTCTCTCTCTCTCTCTAGTTATTTGCTCCCAGTACCTTGGTTCCTTTGCTAGGCTTGTCCAGTAAATTCCAGCCCCCCCCCTCTTGCGTATTGTCTCTATCCCTAATTGCAGTCATCTCTTTTGGCAGAATCTCCTTTCTCCATTCCCATGTTTACTTAGCTCTTTTCTGCTGCTTTAGGAATATAATATTCTGTATGATTATTGTTATTCCCCTTAAAGGTCTGCATCCAAAATCCCAGTCTCTCCTTGTTTCTTGAGCTTCCCTCATCTCATCATCATCTCTTTCCACTTTAAATTATAGTTTTCTGCTTGTGGTATGTATAGGAGCCTTAACTGTGTTGCTCTGAAATACCCCTTCAAATTGGGTAATCTCAAGCTGACCTGTTGTATTGGAAGAATCAGCTTATTGCACTTGACTCTTGCCGTCTTCCCTTCCCAGATAAAGTCCTTCAGCGCTTTATTAACTGCCATCCACAACTTCTCTGGTTGATAAAAATATGCCCGACGTGTGTGCAAGACTAAACAAACTGAAAACATTTTAACTGCTTGTATCTTACTATCGCTATCCATATACCAGAGCTTCCATTTTCTCAGTTTTTGTATTATCTTTTGTTCTGTCTCTTCTCAGCTGCCACACCGGAATAATTTTTAATCCATACTCCTAAATATTTCATTTTATCTTGTCTTTATAAATATGGATTTTTTTTTATCAAGTCTCCATAAATATGGATATTGCTGAAACTATCGGTGTGTGGGCAAATAATTTACTGCTATTGCCTTTCATAGGATCATAGGCAGGTTACTAGGCTATCGACCCAGAGGTCATTCCAAGCCTAGCTGTTTCATCCCAGTGTAATACCATACGTACTCCAGTCAATACCCAGAATTGTATTTACTAATGACTACCCATGTCCAGGAGGGTTGTGGGCACTATTCCTGCTAAGAATTTACTGTGCCCCATTCACTTGTCCAGGTTCTTTTTGAACAGTGTCATAGAGGTATTCTGCTTCACATGAATTGCGGCCTATTCCAAAGACACATCAGTCACTAGGAAACAAATTTGTCCCTCCAACAACTTCTCCACTGGTTGATAAAAATATGCCTGATGTTTGTAAAAGACTAAAGGCACTGTTTGTTTTAGCTTCATTCATTTTGTATCCCGAAAAGATTTGAAACTATCTCAGTATGTTTCACAACACTGTAATGTCCTTTTCTGGTTTTGTCAGGTATAAAATATCATCTGTAAATAGAGCCAGCTTTTCTTGACTACCATACCAATTATATCCTTGAATTTCTGAGTCCCTTATTTTCTTTGCCAGTAGTTCTAAGTATAGTACAAATAACAAAGTACAGAGAGGGCACCCCTGCCTGGTGGTTCTGCTCAAGCAGAAGTTATCAGAGAGGACCATACCCACTTTAATTTTTGCCCCAAATCCATCTTGTATCCTTCTAATCAATCTTATAATTTTATCAGGAATGCAAATGCTTCCATTGCTCCAATCATAAAGTCCCAGCTTATGCTGTTAAATGCTTTCTCTGCATCAAGACCCACCAACAACAGTGGTATTTTCCTTAGATTCTGCTTCTCTGGATCATCAGTGTTCTGTTAATGTTGTCAGATCACGGCCGGCCTTAGGCATAGGCGAACTAGGCGACCGCCTAGGGCGCCGTAAAGGCCAGCCTCTTAAAGGGCGCAGTTTTTATTTATTTTAATTAACAAAAGTTTGCGCTCTTCTCGGCGCCCTGCTGAAGTTTAAGTGTGCGTTCATATCAGGCACTGTGCTGGCATACATAGTGGAGGAACTTGATATCACAGCTTTACCTTTCGCCATCGTCTTACCCCATTTGTGATGTAACTGGGACAGTAATGGGGTTAGTGGGATCAATTTGTGTTTTTCAAAAGGTATCCGTTAAGTCTCGCATAATTCAGAATGCATCAATGTATGGATTAGGTACTTTCTGAATTTGGCACAAATATGTATGCAGTACTTTGCGTCAGAGAAGTAGTGTAAACCATTTTTTTCCTGCAGCTCACATTATGGTGTAACTTCTGAAAGAGTGGCTCAATGTAACTTGCAAGTCTGTTAAGAAAGCAGATCTAGTGTTACCAGATAAGCCCCCTCCCCCAGAATACAAACTGCTTTTTAAGCCACAAAGCAAAGTGCAGGCTATTTTGTTTTGGTTGGTTAACAGGTATTTAAAAGAACTTTGGGTGCTCTTCTTGGTCATTTGTGCATGTGTGCAGTGGTGTAGTTGTACGAGCTAGACACTATCCGCAAGTTGCGATTCATAGACATTTGCTGAGCATATTTCCAGTCCTTTGAAAGTCCTAGAAATAGTCACATGCAAATGAGCCTAATGATATGTACATTAGATGTATGTAAATACTGCACTAATGTTATGGTAATGAAGTATTTCTCTTGGCTGTGGTGATCAGCGGTGTATTGCTATACAATTGCATGTTGAACAGATTACCGCTGATTCTAGTCATCTTGCAGGTGTGTGAAGATGCCAAGTTCTCCCTGTGAGCATTGGTGAATCACACTTTGAGATGATTATTTCTGTGGTACTGCAAGCCTGTGCATGGAGTGGCTGTCAGTGCTGAATGTAGAAGCATTGCTACAACAGAATGCATGACAGTTTTAAGGAGCAGGAGATTTTTAATCAGGGCTTTGTTGAATTTGTATGGCCCACAAATTGAGATTGAGACTGAGTTGGCTTTACTATTCCTGTGGATACCAAGATATGGATATTGTTTGAATGGTGAAACTACAGTTACATAGTAAAAAAACTGGCAAAGCTTTTTTTCTAATGGTGTTAATTTGTGATATTTGCTGCAATGAGGTATGAAGAAATGTATGAATGCTGCATGTTCTTAATAATGGCAAAATAATAAGAGACTTGAGAAGGTTAAGGAAGTGAATGGAATAACATGATGTAAAATAAAACATTTTATTGGCTAGATTAAATGTTACTCTTGTGTAAGGGATTGGGCATGTTGTTATACAAGTAGACAAACCCTGGGAGTAGCAGGTGCAGGGTGAAAATCTTCCCTTCCCAAACTACCAGCAGTCAATCAGTGTGTATACAGCCCACAGCAAATCAGAAGAGAGGACACAATTAGCCAATTTCACTGCTAAAATTAAAACTTTTATTAGATAAGTTAACAATCTATAATGGCAGAAAATCCAGAATGTAGTAAAAAGAACACCTGCACATCTTAATACTACCCTCTCATTCATTCACATCGCGGACAAAAAACTACAGCTCACACTACTGGGCAGAGTACTTTGTTACAGAAATGTCAAAGGATGAAGTCATTATTTTAGTTACCTCATTTGATAGTTCTGGGGCACAGCAACATTATATCAGGAGGCAAGAAGGAAGTTTGGTACTACTGAGAACATTGCATTCCTTGTTAACAATTACAACTGTCCTCTTTATAGTGGCAAGATGAGAAGGCATTAAAATACTAATTAAACAAGCTTAGGCGACAAGAGATTAGTTATGGTAAGCTTGTGTTCATCATATAAAATGTTTTAGAATATTAAGGAATTATTTAGAATGTTGTAGTTAACTTAATATTTTAGATGTTTGGGGAATATTTTAAGCAGAACAGCAACTGTTAATTTTTCCTCAGTAATGACTGGACTTAAATATGGCCTGCAGCTTTAATAGGACATGCTGGAGGGACAGATTTATCTCCCAGCAACTGCCACATCTTTGGAACAGGCTACCAATACTACCAATATATGTGAAACAGAGCACCTTTATGACACTGTTCAAGAGGAACCTGGACAAGTGGATGGGGCACCGTAAATTCTTATTGGGGATAGTGCCCACGACTCTCCTTGACATTAGCAGTCATCACTAAATGCAATATTAGATACTGACTAGTACTGCTATGGTATTATATTGGGTTGAAATGGCTAGGCTTAAAATGACCTCTGGGTCGATAGCCTAGTAATCTCCTATGATTCTATGATCCTATGGAGGGCAGTGCTGAAAGGTAGCCTTATCTGTGTATCTTAATATGATATTTTTAGAGATGTGTGTCGTCTGGAAGATTTAAAAAAAAATTTAGTAATATCTTTAATAACTGTGAATAGTCATGTAGATGGGAGTATTAATATTGCAGTGCCCGTTTGATTGCTAATTATTTGGTGCATTTTAAGGGCGGATAAGGGTTCTACACTTCTAAGTATGTCCTCCTTTGTATGTAGCAACTATGAACTTGTTGTCAGATTAGTCATTTCCTGTTGCAATAGTACCAGTTTACCAATTTTTTAATGTAATATAGGCAATTAATTCTTCAAGGGCAACAGGCACTGAATTTGTAGATGAAACATTAGATGTAAAGTTGTTTGCCTGTGGCAATCTCTTCATTAGTTACAGATTTCTTTAATGTGAAATTGTTCAGACGATTTCTCTTCTGCAGAGATTGTTTGTATTGAGTGATATTGGTGGATTGTAATGACAAAAGTCTGAGTAGACTTTTATGGTTGAAGTTTTCTGAAATGGGTGGTTTTGTCATTATTGGTTTATACATTTTGTTTCTTTGCTTATTATGCGAATGCTTAAAACTACAAAGTTAAAACGCATTCTAACAAGTGGTGCTTTATTACATAAGGAATATAATTTAATGAAATCAGGAAGTTGAATCAAAGAACAAATACATGTATGCATGGTTGTAAAAATGTTTGCAAGGAGTCTGTTTTGAAAACAGCCCAGATGTAAACTTAATCCTCCACTGACCAGATGCATTTTCTGTAAATATGGGTTTTCATGCAATTTCAGTGGCAGAGAATTTTACTGTTCATGCTAAGCCTGTTTTCATTGCAAGATTGTATTGTTTATCAAATGGCTATCTGTGTTTGTGCTATTCTAGCTTAAGCTTATGTACACAGGGAGGAGAGAGGCTTCTATTCTACTTTCCTGAGCTGTAATGTTTGTTCGCCAACCCGGAGTAAATTAAACTGTTTAGATTAACTTAAGCAACCCTTTGAACCAAGGCACATAGGCTTCTATTTTCTGAAGACATAACTTGTACAGTAAAGTATGTGTGAAGGAGTAACAGATAAAGCAGGTTTATTAAAGGAAATTTCCATCTTCACTTGCAGTTTAAACCACATTACAAGGTATCCTTTCTTCTATGCCTTTAAATAAAGGAAATGACTGGACTGGCTTTCTTGGGGAATGAATGACTGGAGTGGCTTTTTTGGGGAGTGACCTACCTGTGGGCATGGCTCGCAGGGGTGTTTCATGAGTATGACGTGGGTGGGGCTTAAGGGGCGCCAGAGCACTACTTTGCCTAGGGCGCCATATCAGCTAAAGCCAGCCCTGTGTCAGATGTTTTCCTCGCCTCCACAAAACCACATTGATCCATATCTATTAGTCTTGGCATCAGTTTTGCCATTCTTTTAGCCATTATAGACATAGATACTTTATAATCATGGTTATTGAAATGGGCCTGTATGAAGCTGGATCTGATGGATCTTTACCCTCTTTAGGTATTACAGCTACCACCACTTTCTTCAAGGATGTTGGTATTCCTCCTAATCTTAAAATACTGTCAGAACCTTCCAAATCTTTTATCAGTTTTTCCCTCCTAGCTTCCAAACTTCCACAGGAATATCCTGTATTTCTGGGGACTTTCCTGTAGACTGGTTATACATTACCATGTTTATCTCATCTCCTCCTCTCCTGTTAGTAATTGATCCTCCTCTACCTCTAACCTTGGCATATTTAATTTTTCCATAAACATTTGCATTTATACCTTTTCTTGATTTCCATATTTCTCTGCTTATATAGACTTTCGTGGAATTTCAAAACAGTTGCAATACTTCTACATGATCCTTTGTTATCTTCCTTGTTTTAGGCTCCCTAAGATTAGTGACTGCCCTTTCTACTTTCTGTTGTCTGAGTCATTGTGCAAAAAGATTTTGTGCTCTAGAGTTATCAAAAAATAGTGGCTTAACAGCAGTCTTTCTAAACTAATGCATATTATCTAGATAATCCCTTATTTTCTGTTTAGAATTCTGCAGTTGCTCCTCCTCTTATTCTTTGAGATTCCCCCTGTTTTGCAATACTTTAACATTTGTCAGTCCCAAAGAATAATTCTTGTTGCTTCTTAATCATATCTCCCTTTCTTTCATTTCCACTGTATTTTTAAACTCCATTTTAATTTTATCCCACTCCTTAGCTATATTTTCAGAAGATATTTTTGTCTTTGATAGCGCCTGCATAATTTCCACTATCCAGTCCTTAAATTCCTTTCTTTTCAACAGGCGGGTGGGAAAGTGCCAGTGTCTCATTTTTATTTTATTACCCTGTGTTTTTATTTTATTTTATTTTACATTTGTTGACCAGGATAGTTCGACTGGATACATGTCCATTTTCAGCAGAGGCCCGGGGAGAAAAGCTCCAAGGTCAGCAAATTAGATTAAAAATACAGTATAAAAGTAGTTAACCTATCTAAGCAAGCAGTTAAGTTTATGATTACAATTTTTACAGAGGTTACATACCTAGGTAAATAATAGTAGTTCCGGGGTTAATGAAAATCGGAGAGTAGGTCTTCATTAAGTAATACAAGTCAGCTAAGAATACTGTTAACTCATACAGTCAGTTACAGATACAATATTTATAGTGGTAACATACCAAAACACATTAGAGTTAAACAAGGTAAAGGTCAGGATAGTGCCACAGGTAAGCTGAAATAACTATTTTAATCTCATTATCAAGGAGAGTTAGTCGGGTTTGCTACACTGACATAGCCAATTTAGTGTCAAATGTTTGTCTAGTCTTGAATTGGCTCAGGGAGTTGAGCAAAGTAATTTTTGTTTGGAGAGAGTTCCAGGATCTGCTTACAGAGTTTGTGAAGAGAGAGTCATTGGCAGAGTTATTAGTTTTGATATTCTAGACTAGTAGTTTATTAGAGGATCGAAGTGGCTGGTGATTGTGATAGGGAGTAATAATATTTTTAAGTGCAGGAGTATTATCTGGATTGCAAAGTATCTTATGGGCAGTAATCATGAGGTTATACTGGATCAAGCTGGGTAATTCTAGCCACCCAAGCTGGTTTAGGTCAATACAATGGTGAATCCTATAAGGGCAAGCCAGTGGCAAATCTGCCAATATAGTTATATCAGATAGAGAATTTGTTGAGGACAGATTTGTTTAGATTGGAGAGTATCGGGGATGCATACAGAAGAGTTGAAAGTAGGTGAGAGTGAGCTGTAGCAAATCTAGCAGGAGGGGTTAAGAAGGCTTTTATCCTGTAAAGTGAGCCTAGTTTTTTATTGATGGTCTTTATAGATTGATTAACATGTAGTTCGAATTTGAGATTATTATTGATTAAAACACCTTAACAGTTTTGTAGGGGAGTCTGGGGAGATTATTGTGCCATTATTAGATTTAATGGTAAAAGTGAATGCAGTAGACCTGTATGTTGGTGAGAATAGCAACAGTTTGTTTGAGATTCAGGATCAGACGACGACCAGAAAGCCAGTTTTCAATAGTGTTAAACGTGGTTTGGGTAGCTGACCACAGTTCGTTTGGAGAAGTGGACGAGCAAATCAGGGTGGAGTCATCAGCTTATTGGACACAGCTGACTGTAGGGATAGCAGAATAGATATCGTTGATGAAGATGGAGAAAAGAAGGGGCCCTAGTATGGGTCCCTGTGGTACACCTAGTGTGTTGGGTAGAAGTTTAGAAAGTTTGTTTTGCCAAAGGACAGCCTGCTGTCTATATTTCAGATAGGATTGGAACCATTGGATGTCTGTAATATCGAGGCAGAAAGTTTTCAGGGTATGGATTAGTAACTGGTGATCCACCATATCAAATGCCTTGGAGAGATTCAAGAAGAGGGCTGAAGATATGTTATTGCGGTTATGGTTTGTGGTATTGGAGAAGGCTAGAAGGGCTGAAGTAGTACTGTGGTGTGGTTGGAAGCCGTGCTGTGAGTCTGCCATGAGGTTTTTCTGAGTTAGGTGATGCATCAGTTGTCTATGGATACATTTTTCCATAATTTTGCAAGTTTTTAGTTATTATTGGTGCATGATCTGAAATTGTTATTAGGTGTGTATCAAGACCTTCAATTAAATTTACATGTTCTGTGAAATGCAAATCCTGTCTTGCATAGCCCAGTTTTTACAGATTGGGGAATAATATGTAAATTCATTCCAAACTCCTAGTACTGAGTTCACAAATTCCATGCAAATATTTTCATAAATTTCTTCAAACGTCTACCCTCCTTTGTTATACTTTCCCTTCTGAGCCCCCCAGACACGTCTTCACTGCTGCAAATCAAATTCCATTTCCCACCTATAAGAAATATTCCTTGTTGAAAGCTGATTATTTCTCCCAGAAATTTCTTATCCTCCATTATAGCAGTTTTAGGTGGAATATAAATACATGTCAGTGTAATCCTCCTCCCTTGCCAGTAGCCTCTTAGTACTACAAATCTACCATTATTTTCTTTTTTATCCTTTTCTAGCACTATTGGAGCTCCTCTTGCAATTAATATAAGTGCTCCTCTTTTCCTATGTCCCACGTATTCCAGCGACTAACCATCATGAAAACCTTTCTTTATCAGTTTCACATGTTCAGTTTTTTCCCAAGTGTGTCTCCTGCAGCATAACTATTTGTACTGTATACTTTTTAACATAGTTCACAATTCTTTCTGCTTTGTGTTTATCTCTCAGACCATTGACATTTAAAGACATTACAGAAAGCATCGCTGTATTAAAAAGTTATTATTCCCACCTTTTATGTATAACAGCGTTTTGTTAAATGTTTAGTTCCAGCTTTTGTGTTGCATGCATATACTGTTTGGCAGGTTAATCTTTAATGCAGTTATTTCATGTCATCTCCGTTTGAGCTTATGTCTCATCTTACAGAGCTTTTTGTTTTATTGCAAACCCTCAAACAAAAATATGAACACCCCAAACACCCCCCATAAAACCTGTTAACTTAATAACACACAAAACTGTGTACATCTTCAAACATTGAAGTTTTACCCTATTAAAAGGAGCAAATGTTCCAAACTGACACACACACACACACACACACACACACACACACACACACACACACACACACACACACACACACACTTGAGATAACCTAAAAGAAAGGTTATCCATGCTTAAATTGCATGGTTCAGCCTGTGATTCTGTTAAGTGCTGGCTGGCTTTGTGTTATCTTTATAGCTCTCTAAGCAGGGTAAACACTTGAATGCTTTCAGAGAACATTTTCTCCAAGTCTTTTCTGTTCATCAGATTATCTACTAGAGACATGAGAACCAGACACAAAACTGTTTACTAGAAAAAAGCCTTATACTATTCAATATTCTTTTTTATTTATTTGCTTTCTCTTAAAACATATTAGTAGATTAAGCTAATGGCCTTAACGCAGTCATTCCCCTATGCAAGAATGAGAAAAAAGCAAACTAATTTGCCTTTTGTCATGCTGTTTTAACCAGATCTTTGTTTTTTTACATTGCAGTAGCCTACAGTTCTTAAAACTAAAGAAGGAGAAAGAGAGAAGGGAGAAAAAAGAAAAAACAGATGCACCTATTTACATTAGTATCCCCATTACACGAAAAATAACTGAAAAAAAAACTTTATAACATGCAATGAAAATCATGCACTATTAAAATAGTACAATTAAGAAAAAAAAGTTTTACTTTCAGTTAACTTTCTCCCTCCTCTTCCGCCCCTCCTGAGTATTTTTCCAAACATTAATGACATGAAGTAGGGCATATGCTTTAGTGTCCCATATAAGTTTAAAGTATAAGGTCCAAAAAGTCCAGTATTTCCAGATTTTCTTGTTCTGTCATGTTTGAAAAATATAATTATTGCTTTGTAATCATACATTTCTCAATTTCAAAGTTACTGATTTTATTCTCCAAACATTAATAACATGAAGTTGGGCATATGCTTTACATTTCTGTACATATTTAACAAAGTCCAAGAAAGTGCAATATTTCCACATTTTCTTGGTCTGTTCCTGTCAATATCCATCTCCCAAACCGTACCTCTGCTTTATTTCCAAATGTACTCTCAATTCTGGTCAACTGTTGTACTCCCCCCAAGCAATTTCCATTGAAACACTTGAAAAGGTTTCACGGGCACAGTCTTTCTGTGGTCTTTATTACCAGAAGAACAAGAAGCAGAATTTCCTTCTGTTTCACAAGCCACTTTTTGTTGGGTAAACTTTTGTAGTTCTTCCTTAGCATGTACTTCATCAAAAATGATTTTGTTTCTGCAGGGAAGCATATTTTGAAGATAGCTAGGTACAGCAGTTTGAATCTCATGTTTGCTTCTCAACATTCCCTGAATAATGGAATAGATTTACTCCTCTTATGCCTAGTGTACAATGAACAATCATTCTCCATAAACACTCTGCTGTCTCCCAATTTCTGCCACAGTTTTGTCAGAATTGACTCCTTCTGTTGGAAAGATTGCATTTTTGCTATTAAAGGTCTAAGTTGTTTTCTCATAGCCAGGATTTGGTGTATACACACAATATGCCCTTTCAATTAATAATTCCTTTTTTTGGAATACCAGTCCAGTTTCTTATTTGTGCTTTCATAAAATTAATACAGTCTGTTCCTTCCAGCTTTTCGAGTACAGCAGAAAATCTCAGGTTTTCCTAAGTGCTCTGTCCTTTAATTGAATTATGTTTTGAAACATCTTTTCTTGTTTATATCTGTTTAAAGCTTCTTCCATTTTTTCCATCCTTTTATATTTAGAGTTGATATACTCCATCAGTGTTTTATTTATTTTAGTCAGGTTTGTGTGCAGTTGCTTATACTTTCCTCTAGGTTACTGGCATACCTCTCAACCTCTTAGTGCAAGAAATCTGGACAAAGCCTGACAAAATGTGGGGACAACGGCCCAAAAATAGGGACACATTTTAAATATTACCCTTATAAACTTAGAAGGTTGCTAGAATAACAAGATTTGTGTTACCATGCATTTTGTGAAAGGTATAAATTCTGAAACTCAAGTGATTGTGATTATTTATTGGCTTTAATCCGTAAATTATCCCAATGATTTGTCAAAAAATATAGTTTTTATGAGGAACAGACCGAAAATATGAGGCAAACATCTGGACATTTTGCAAAAATATGTGCAGTTTATGGAATGGAATTCATGGCTGGAGCTTGTACTGCTTTTCGCTGAACAGCTGCAATGCTTTTCCCAGTCTGGATTTGGGACACAGGATAGAAGTTCACCACACTTGTGTTTGACACTCAAGAGCTGAGAACATTAACATGCAAGTCACTTTGAGTGTACTGATTTTGAGACTGTAGTACCATTGAGCATCCACTTTACTGTACAGTGATCTCAAAGTTAGTGAACATAAGTAGCAGAGGTGTAGGAGCACATCCCTCTCATAGTGGACGTGCAGGAGGTGAAGTTTTTGCCATACTAAAAACTCTTTAACAACAGGTTTTATTTTTTTATATATGTTTTTTACGGTTTACTATTAAATGTTCGAATGCACTCCGTGCGAACGGCGACCCCATCGACGCGTTTGCGCGAACCGAAACACCGAAACCATTTCGATAGCGAACCGAAACCGCGAAACTCCGACGATCGACATTACCGGCCGCGCAACACCTCCACACCCATGCTACCATGGGTCGGATGGGGGCGAGATTTTGCCGTCGCACATCTGGGCCGGTGTAGTGACGTTCGCAGTTCCGCGTTCGGGCAATGCGCGTCGCACAAAACGGGATCGACAATTTGATAGTAAACCGTTTTTTACTTGTAATGTACACTGTAGTGTTAACATAAATTTTGAATATTAAACATTTGTGTACCAGTTTGTGTTATGCAACACTGGACCTTCACTGCCAGCTCATATTTTACCTGAAATGGGTGGTATATGTTTCAGGAAGACTGATCGTTTGTTATTGTGCTTTGTTCTGGGGAGTAAAAGGCTTACATTTGCCAAACAGCACTTTACAAGCAACTTGCAATACAAGTCATCGTTTACCATCTGTTACCTCTTGGGAAATGTGTTCAGAGGCCACTCCACTAGAGAAATGTCTACTTGTAGTGCTTGCTTCAGGAAATTCTCCATTTCTGACATCTGCACCAAGGTCACGTGGTTAGCAGTGCATATCTCTACCAAGCATCATTATTATTTTTTCAGTTGCATCTCAGACTGATGGGATTCCTTTAGTACTTTTGTACATCAGGACTCTGCCTTCCAAACCTTGTTCCTTGGGCTTTCTTTTGGCTGCTAACACTCTAGTGGTTTACTTTGTGGGACTCAACCCACTCATTGGGCCTGTCACTAAGGTTTCCCAGTGTTAAATATAACCGATACCATTAAACTGTATCAGTTGATTACAAATGGGCTGTCTTTGATAGGCTTACAGATAGTTTTCTACTATTTCCCTGTGTTTGAATGAACACTCCATCCAGCCACTTTTGTAGGAACTCCCTGTTGGACAGATTTATACGTGTATGTAACTTACTAGTAGTATAGATAGAAAAATAATAATTTTTAGTTTTGCATTTACGGGAAGTGTGCTTGTTAGTAGTATGCTGGCAAGCAGTGTGTGTGGTTTAGCATAGTTGTGTATCACAGTGTGCCTGTACTAAGTATATACCCCCTGAAAGTTGGATCTGCCAAGGAAAAAGGGCAGATTGTGTTTGATAAAAGGATTAGCCTCATCGTAAGTAATATCAACAATGACCCCCCCTCCCCAATAAACCAACTGCTATTGTATGAATGAAGCTCTTATTTGCTGTGATAAAAAAAACTGTCAGTGAGTACTTTTCTCTTGCTAGCACAATTCCTAATGACTCATGTTTTGGAGAAAACTTCAGGCTAATAAAATCTGCATCAGAGCAGTCTTTGGTTTGGCAGCACAATTCAGTCTTATGGCACCATGGGACTTCAGGATCTGAGATACTAGTCCAGTATCTTGTTTCCAGACCTATTTCTGTTCAGCAAGCCTTGAAAAAGGAGTCCAGCCTTCCACACTAATGGGTTCAGGTGTCTGTTGGAAAAAAAAATAACACTGCATATTTGATAAGTTTCCATGTAGCCTAGTGTACCTTACCGTGGTGCAGCCAGGATTAAATTGTGGAAGTTAAAAAAGGGTGATTGTGAGGTGGAGTTCAGGGAAGAGTTAAGGCAGGCACTGGGAGGCAGTGAAGAGTTACTGAATAGCTGGGTAACTACAGCAGAGCTAGTAAGGGATACTGCTAGAAAGGTGCTTGGTGTGACATCTGGACAGTGGGAGGAGGACATGGAGACCTGGTGGTAGAATGAGGAAGTACAGGAGAGTATACAGAGGAAGAGGCTGGCGAAGAAGAAGTGGGATTGTTAAAGAGATGAAGAAAGTAGACATGAGTATAAGGAGATGAAGCGCATGGCAAAGAGAGAGGTGGTGAAGGCTAAGGATAAGGTATATGAAGAGTTGTATGAGAGATTGGACACTAAAGAGGGAGAAAAGGACCTGTACTGATTGGCTAGACAGAGAGGGACAGAGCTGGGAAAGATGTGCCACAGGTAAGGGTGATAAAGGATAGTGAGGGAAACGTACTCACAAGTGAGGAGAGTGTGGTGAGTAGATGGAAAGAGTACTTTGAAGGGCTGATGAATGAAGAGAATGAGAGTGAGAGAAGGTTGGATGATGTGGGGACAGTGAATCAGGAAGTGAAACAGATTAGCAAGGAGGAAGTAAGGACAGCTATGAAGAGGATGAAGAATGGAAAGGCTGTTGGCCCAGATGACTTACCAGTGGAAGCATGGAGGTGCTTAGGAGAAATGGCAGTGGAATTTTTAACCAGATTGTTTAATGAAATTTTGGAAATTCAAGAGGATGCCTGAGGAGTGGAGAAAAGGTGTTTTGGTACCTATCTGTAAGAATAAGGGTGATGTGCAGAGCTGCAGTAACTACAGAGGGATAAAATTGATCAGTCACAGTTTGAAGTTATGGGAAAGAGTAGTGGAAGCTAGGTTAAGAAGGGAGGTGATGATTCGTGATCAGCAGTATGGTTTCATGCCAGGAAAGAGCACTACATATGCAATGTTTGCTCTGAGAATATTGTTGGAGAAATACAGAGAAGGTCAGAAGGAGTTGCATTGTGTCTTTGTGGACTTAGAGAAAGCATATGACAGGGTGCCTAGAGAGGAGTTGTGGTATTGTATGAGGAAGTCGGGAGTGGCAGAGAAGTATGTAAGAGTGGTACAGGATATGTATGAGGGTAGTGTGACATTGGTGAGGACTGCGGTAGGAGTGACCGATACTTTTAAGGTGGAGGTGGGATTACATCAAGGATCAGCTCTGAGCCCTTTCTTATTTGCAGTGGTGATGGACAGGTTGACAGATGAGATCAGACAAGAGGCCCCGTGAACTATGATGTGTGCAGATGACATTGTGATATGTAGTGAGAGTAGGGACCAGGTTGAGGAGACACTGGAGAGGTGGAGATATGCTTTAGAGAGGAGAGGAATGAAGGTCAGCAGGGCTAAAACAGAATATGTGTGTGTAAATGAGAGGGAGGGTAGAGGAATGGTTAGAATGCAGGGAGTAGAGTTGGTAAAGATGGATGAGTTTAAGTACTTGGGATCAACAGTTCAGAGTAATGGTGATTGTGGAAGAGAGGTGAAGAAGAGAGTACAGGCAGGGTGGAATGGGTGGAGAAGAGTGTCAGGAGTGATTTGTGACAGTCTGGTACCAGTAAGAGTGAAAGGAAAGGTCTATAAGAGGGCAGTGAGACCAACTATGTTATACGGATTGGAGACGGTGGCATTGACAAAAAGGCAGGAGTCAGAGCTGGATGTGGCAGAGTTAAAGATGTTAAGATTTGCACTGGGTGTGACTAGGATGGACAGGATTAGGAATCAGTATATTAGAGGGTCAGCTCAGGTTGGA